>NC_058411.1:31694619-31696405 GCF_002201575.2 Neomonachus schauinslandi | reverse complement strand
GGGGGGGGGGGGGGGGGGGGGGGGGGGGGGGCATCTACTGACAAATATGGGACTTGTCTGTTATGCGTGGTAAGTGGGCTATAAAATCGAGGAGAGGGGGGTTTCAAGCCAGAGGAAGCTACTGACAAATTGACTTGTCCTTATGTTGGGGGGCGGGGGTTAGGAGCGGGGAGAGGGAGGGGGCATTCCAAGGTTCTGGGGGAAAGGGGTTGAGCTTAACCTTGTTAATGCAGGGGTTGTTGGGAATCAGATGGGGAGGGAGATGAGGGTAAGGATGGGAGGGGTGGAGTAGGCAGGGGGTCCCTCCCTACCCTGGTTTAGTCATCTGAGATGGAAAGTCTGCTGAAAATGGGCAGGCGTCTTGAGTTGTCCAAGGTGGGGGAATCAGAGCCACTGTGGCTACTGCTGGAGCTGCTCAGATAGCCCTCCTGGTCCGAGAGCGAATCCTGAGGGCTGGGGGGAGAGTCAAACATGTGAGGGGACTCGGACATGGGCCGGAAGAGGAAGGTGGTTGGGGAGCCACCCCCAGGCAGCCCCATGCTAGGGGCAAAGAGGCTCGCCAGCTCCTGGCTGGAGAAGGCGAAGGGGTTATTGGTGCCATCTGGCAGGGTGGGTGAGCCCAGGAGGTCATCGGCGCTCAGGATGGGGGGTGGGGTGATGGACGTGGGGCTGTCCAGCAGCCCCGTGGCAGCGGCGGTGGCGGCGGCACTGGGAAACCCCGCAAAGCTAAAGCTATGCTGGAGGCGGGGACGGTCGGCGGAGAGGTCCCGGGCCCCGGCCAGGGCGCGGCGCTCCTCGGCGTTGTGGATGAAGTGGCAGCGGGGCCCATATGGGCAAAAGCCGATGGTGTGGAAGGTGCGGCACAGCTCCGTCTTGTACTTGGGGTGACGGGTCAGACTTCGGAGCTCGTGGATGCCATGCGCGAACTGGCACTTGTCCCCGTACTTACAGGCGCCGTTCTCCTCGAAGGGCCGGCAGAGCTCCGTCTTGTAGCGGCTGGAGTTGACCTGGCCACTCCCCGGCTGCTTCTGGGTGGGCAGCAGCCGCTCGCCCCCTTCTGAGAAAGAGCGGTCTCGGAAACGGCTGTCGCGAGAGCTCAGAGCTGGGGCCGGCTCGCCCTTGAGGCTGCTGAGGAGCTGGTTCTGGTGGAACTTGGAGCTGGGCAGGGTGACCGAGTGCCTCCGGGGGAAGCCCCCACCGGCAGGGGTGCCCACCGCCTTCCTGTCCAGCAGGCAGCCCCCTGCACTGGGAGTACTGTAGTTGAGCATCTTGTTACCCTGGAGGGAAGGGAGGGAAGAGAGAGCATGGTTAGTGACAAAGGCCATCCACCAGGGCCAAGAAAGGGACCGCTAAGGGCAGCCCCTCCACAAGCAGAAATGCCCCTTGTGTCTCTAAGGAACCATCTCTAACTCTGTCCTGGCAAGCCCCTCCCACTCTTCCCCCTACCACCAGTCACCTAGCTTTCTTTGGCCCCCTACAGAAGAAACCACAAAATCCCCACCGGTACGAAATTGTTATACATGCACCCTACTCCCTGCACACCCCTGGACCGTGCCCCCATATCCTGTCCCCAAAAGTACCTCGTTCATCCACAAAATCTAACTTCTTTACCTCCCAAATAGATTCCTCAGCTCAAAATATCTCACAGAACTCAAGACTTCTCCAGATTCCCCTCCCGCCTAACAAAACCAGGTAAACCTCAGGAGACTATGAGTACCTCCCTTTTAATCAGTCCCTCCTTCATTAACAACACACACACACACACACACCCACACCCACCCCCCCC
>NC_058411.1:31662249-31694519 GCF_002201575.2 Neomonachus schauinslandi | reverse complement strand
CCCCCCCCCCCCCCCCCCACCCCCGGCCTAAGACTCTCCACTTCCTCCTTCAGAAGTGTTCCCGTCCTTTGGCAACAGGTTTCCAGACTGCCTTTGCTTTATCTTGCTGAGGGGTGGGGGAGAGGACGGGGGCAGGAGAAATCCTAGGTCAGGGGTGGGGGTCAGGGCCAGGAGAAGGAAGGATGGGATTCCTAAAAACAAAATGCATTGCCCCATGCTTGGGGAAGGGGTGCCTTCTACAGTGATCTCCCCACCATTCTCAGCCTACCCCACCCCCTCCACTGGGAAGATGCCTTTGCTGTTAGTCTTCTGGCTGCAAGGGCAGGCTTGGATAAGAGCGCCAGTGTTTAATCTTTAACGCAAAGCTGCAGGTGGGAAGGAAAAGGAAGGCACCAAATCCCCCCACCCGCCTCCTAGTCAATAGTGGATTTGTGGGGAGGGAAGCAGAGCCACCACAAACAGGTTTCTGTTCCAATGGGCCCCTGGTCACCTGCCCAATCTGTACCCAAGGTTTGGAAAGCCGGGGACCTGGGAGTTGGCTCCCAGCCCATGTGGGTGTCATTGTGCAAATTCTAAAGTTGGTCCCTTAGGATCAGCTGCAGGGGATCGGGAATCTGTAACAGCAACCACCCCACGGAGCGGATTACAGGAACCAAGTTGAGAGCCGGTTCCCAACAATAAGGTTCATTTAAAAAGTCCTGCGGGGGAGGGGGGCTGTGCAGAGGGCGAGAAAAAGAGAAATAGATCAAAGAGCGAGAAAGCCAGGAAGAGAAGGAAAAGTGCAGGAGAGCTCAGGGAGCCGCCAGGGCAACAGGAGTCTGGGAAGGCGCAAGGAGGGAAGGAAGCTGAAATTCAAACTTTTTTTGATGTTGCTCTTCTGCTCCTGGCCTCCTTGCACCCCAGCCCTGCAGCCCTGGGGCCCTGGAAGCTGGGCCGACTGGAGAAGCAAGCTGAGAAAAGAAGCGACATGACCCGACGTGTTTAAAAGAAGGCAAAACACTTTAGCAATTAAAAGTAGCCTAGCAGCTCCCTGCTTTCAAACTGGGGAGAGGGGGCGAAAATAATTCAACATCCATTGGCTTTTGCTATGTACACCTAAACCGCACTCCTGGAACATTCGGTGTTTAAAACCTGCTTTTTTTCCACACCGGCTGGCAAGCTACACCACTTAAGGAGGCCCCATTAAATCCTTCCTCGCAGAGCCCCTTGAGCTCAGGCCGGCATTTTGTTGTCGAGTCCCCCCACCCCCTCGGAAAACAGGTAAGGGGGTCAACCCTAGTCCCATTTTCACCCCAATGTTTGCAGCACTGTAGGCTATCACAGAAGGAAGCCCCACTGCAAACCCGTTTTGCAACATCCTTTTGAATCACAACTCTTGGCCTTTTTCTCGCAGATTCCCAGCCCTTCCACATCAGAGGAGGAAATCTCCCAGCAAAGCGTCCTCCCGAGACTCAACTTCCCCAAGGGGCGCCCCTGCTGACCCCACAGGCTGGCGGTGTGGTTGGAGAGACTCGAACCCCTCCCGGCGGCGGCGAGACCCGGAGCGCGCACCGGGCAACCCTAGCAGATCAGCGAAACCGGGCTCAAGCAGCACATTAGGGACGACAGAACTACCGCAAAACTGCCCCAGTCCGCCAATGCCCCGCGTCCCCCGGGCAGCCCCGCCACTCAAACTTCGCCCCCCAAAACTCTGGTCTCCAAATTCCTATGCAGTCGCCGCGAGGACCTGTTGAAACTCAGGGTGGAGAGCGCCAAATTCCTTTAAACTGGGGGGGAAATGAGGCAGAAAAAAGACCCATATCGCCTCGCCTCCTCTCCTCCCTGCTTCCCAAGACCTGAACTTTTGGGGGTTCTTTCTTTAGGCAAAAAAGGAAAAAGGAAACTTTGAGAAGCAAACCCTCCGCCCCACTTTACCTTGCATAAAACTTCGCTCAAGTCGAAGATGGTGGCAGACACGAGGGTGGTGGTCATCCTGGGCGCTCGCACGGGGCAGGGACGGGGATCTGGTGTGTCGCGAAGGTCTCGGTGCGGGGAAGGCGCAGCCTCCGGCTCTCGGGTCTGGAGTCCCACACGCCTGCTCCCGGCGCCCCTCGCCTTTCTGACTCTCCTCGGCCGCAGCGCGCGAAGCCCAATTTATAAAGTTCAGATTTGGTGGGCCGGGGGAGGAGGAGCTTTAAACTTATTTAAATGAGGAAGAGGAGGGAAAAAAAGTTGATTGACACTGAAGTTGAATCAGCCATGCGGTCAAACTCGGAGGAAAAAAAAAGAAACTTTCAAAAGGAAGAAGGGGGAGGGGAAACGAGGAAAGAAGCCGAAGAAGAAGAAAAAAAAACCAACTGGGAGCAGCGCACAACTTTTTTTTCTTAAAGAGGAAAAGTTTCGAGTCCGCGCGCTCGGCTACCCGGCGCTTGGGGCGCCTCTCTCTGGGGCCGAGCGGCGCGAGGGGGAGGGGCGCGCCCCCCCTTTGTCAGGCTGCGAGCGCGGCTCTGTGACATCATTCATTCCACCCTCTTCGGGGTTCTTGTTGTTGTGTTGTTGTTTTTTTGTCGGGCAGGAAGGCGGGCTCGACTTTCTCTTTTTGCAAGCGGGAGCAGAAGCCCGTCCTTAGCGCCCGGGCTGCGGTTTCCATCTTGAGCAGATCTCCCCTGAAACTTCTCCAAGTGCCCCCCACAACTTAACTCTTTTCCCGAATTCTCGTCCTCATTCGGCTGCCTTCCGCAACCGGGCAGGGCCAAGAGATCGGGAATTTGGGACGCACAAAGCATTCAGGTCTAGGGGTTTCGGGTTTTTGTTTTGTTTTGTTTTGTTTTTCAGCAGGACGTGGCGGACGTAGAGTGGTGGGGGAAACTCCAGGGAGACTTTTTCTCCGGGGAGGACCCGGCCCGGCGGGGCGAGCGCAGCACGATTTCGCGCGCCGCACGCGCCTACACTCTCCTGCGCTTTGCAGCCGGACGGCGGGGTGGGGGGCGCGAAAAAGACCACCGCCCGGGCCGATTGCTTGTTCGTTTAACAGGCCTGGGAGTGGGATTTATTTCACGCGTCCCACCTTAAAGTTTTTCATAAAGAAAACCCGAACCCTCATGAATGCCCTTTCCAGTCCGCCCCCCCCACCAATTTAAAAAAAAATCATTAACGCACAACTTTCCACGCGCGCTCTGAACTAGGGGGCACGCACACACACACACACACACACACACACACACCCCTAGACGCTTGAACAATGAAAAAAAAGTTACTTTGGCAAGAATGAAGGTAAAGAAATGGGGGAGGCGACACTTTTAACTTATTGTTGCTTCTCCCCCGCCCCCACGGTAACGGAACATATGGCTTGTCACGCTGCGCTGTTTTGGCGGGATGGGGGAGAAGGGTACGGGACCCTCGAAACCGAAAGCACCCCCCAATAGATTACTTCTTTTAAGAGTGTTCTATATTTACTGTTAGGTTCGGATGCCTCTCCATCCACCCAAATAAAAAGTTGTTAACGTGTCGCCCACGGCCCCCCGGGTGCTGGAGCGAAGACCCAGGCGGAAATCGCGGGGCTGTTTCTTTCCTATTTCCCCGCGTGCCTGGCCGCCTCCTCGGCCCTCGCACGTTTCTTCCCAGCACTCGAGGCCGCCGGGTCTGTTATGAAACCCCGAGCGCTGAGTGGCTAAGAGCGGGTTCCATTGCGATGTAATTAGGTCACCCCATTATGAGCACGTTTCTTTGGAAAGGACAGGGCGGGCGGAGCAGAGCGCTCCAGTCGCGCTCTCACCACCACCACCCACCCACCCACACACACACGCATTTTTATTACATTTCTGATGTATTCGTCAACCTCCGAGCAGACCCAGGGAAAACTTCCAAATCACAACGAAAGGAACCGGTTGTTTTTCATCTTTGCGAAACACACAACTTTTGCTGCAGCCACGAATCTACGTGATCTCAGCCCGGTCTGCTTTTATTTGGCCCCTCAGACTTAAAATGATGGCCCCCGTTTTTAACCCGGCTGCTGCCCCTTGCCTTTCCTTCTGCTGCCGTCCAGCCTCCTGTTGCTTCCCTCCCCCTGCTCCCATTTTTCAGCTTTTCTTGAAATCTGGCAAGCGCCAGAAAGGGAAATAACTTCCATCCACCTTAATTTAAATCATACAAGTGTAGGTTTCTTTCTTAAAGGGGTGTCTGCTCGCTCCTTTCCCCAGCTCCAAGAAGGGGGGGGGGGGCTCGTGCAGTTTCTTGGTGATGAGGTAATGAGTTCCAGATTTCAGGACAGAGCAGGCTGCGCGTTAAAACCACAAGGTTAGTCTGCGTCCTGATGTGAAGCTATTTCTTTTTATCTCCCTCCCCCTCCACCACCAAAAAAGGCCCATTGGTCTTTAACTCTGGAGGGTTCGCGAAGCTCTGCTGGGGAGACGGAGGTGGGGTGGAGAAGCGAGGGAGAAGGGGCCCCCGAGCGGGTGGGGCCGCCTTCTCGGCCCCAGGCCCGGCCCGCACCCGCTGTCCCCCCGCGGCTGCAGGACCGGCCAGAAGTACCGTCACGCGGCCCCGGCGCCGCAGGCTAGCTAAAAAGGCTTTTTTTCTTTTTTTCTTTTTCTTCCCCCCCCCCCCCCCCCTCCAAAGAGAATGCCGATTCCTCGAATTTCCTCCGCTTTTCCAACTCCCGGCCGCCGCTCCCCTCCCCTGCTCCCGGGGCGCGGACTCCGCGGGGCGGCGGCCTGGCCCGCTCGCTCCGGAGTTGTTTACCGGCCCCGCCGACCCACCGAGTTTGTTCCAGCTCTGAGAGCCTGTCTCTATAATTAAACTCTTTTTTAATTGTCGGGTTGAAACGTCATTTCAGGGACTTTCCAAGGGTGAGGGAGCCGGGGGGAGGGAGCGAGCCTCCTTAACCCTTCGCTGACCCGGCGGGCTGGGGAGCCGCGTCCAGCCGGGCCGAGGAGGGCTGGGAGTCCGGGGGCCCGAGCCTGCGCGCCTCGGCCGGACGTGCTCTGCAGGTGCCCGAAGGCGGCGGGGATGGCCTCGAGCCCCGACCGCGACAGGAAGCCGGGCAAAAGCCGTGCGCCGCCCTCCCCGCCTCCTTCGCCAAGCGGTCGGCGCTCGGGTTCCTAACTCGCGCCGGGTCGGGAGAAGCCGCCCCTTCACCTGCACTGCCGCTTCCGACCGGGAGGCGATCGGCCGGGTCCCCCGTCCAAGGCCCGACTTCGGCCCTCGCTGCTCCCTTGGAGCCGATACCCTCTCGAGGAGGGGCTAACCAGGTATTTTTGGCTTGGGGGTGTTAGGTTTTGTTCAAGGAGGAAAGTGAAAGTCCTCGGAATTAAGGAAGCGCGACGGACATATTCATGAGCCAATCTGGACCGTGGGCGCACCTCGCAGCAGGTGAGAGAGTGGGGCGCCGGGCCCCTAGTCGGCGCGGCCTTGATCACCGTCACCAGCACCCTCCAAGGCACCCCTCCCTGGGATCCCCTCCTGGCCCTGGTTGCAACACAGGACCTGCCATCCCAGAGCCCTTTGGCTTCAGGTCATTTGCATAAACCCCCAAATTCTTCGGATTGGGTCTCGCCCTGCCCCCCACCCCCCAAATTCTTCTACCTGAGACCCTGGGACAGCTGCAAGATGTCTGGATTAGAGAGAGAGGGAGGTAGGGCCAAGTGCGGCCTGAGAGTTACCTGGCTTAGAGTTTACCTGCAGTGCCCGTGGAATGCATATTCCTCTGCTTGGACCCGGGCCCAGTGAATCAGATGCTTTGAGGTGGGGTCAGGAATCTGCATTTTTAGTAATTTCCTGCTAGTGACTCAGATGTTAGGGGTTTGGGAATCAGTGGTCCAAGACTTTGAAGTTGGGCCATCTGGATCCAAATCTTGGCTCGGCCATTTTCAAGACCCTGACCAAAGCCTCTGTTTTCTCATCTCTAGAATATGGATAATAATACTGCCTAAAACTGGCGGATAAAGTGCTTAGTTTCAAGCCCAGCAGAAACCTTTTATCTGCCTAGCCATTGTATGTAAACTAAACCATTCTTGGGGGCCTTATTACACCACAAAACACCTTTGGGGGAGTATTCACTTTGCAAAAGGATTCTTCAGTATAAACATCCATGAAATGGTCAGCTGACCGCTGCTTCACCTCCTCCTTTCTTGCCTGGGCCTGCCTAGGGACACAAGAAAGCTGATGAGTTTTGAGCCACCTAAACTTTGATGGGAAGCCCAATTCTGCGAGTCACCAGTTGCACAACCCCGAGCAGGTCCCTTAGCCTCTGGGATGGTGGGGAAGGTTAAACTCTTCCAGCCAGTGCTTAGCTCAGACAGCCCCTTGCCCTGCAGTCACTCCAAACTGCTCACAGTTGCTGGTGGTTGCTGCACACCCCTCCCTGGGGCTTTGCTCAAGAGGTTCCTCTGCCGGGATTTCAGGCAGCTCCCTGAGCAGGCAAACCGCCTCTCTCCCCGCCCTGCCACTGCGGCCTACAGCGCTCCAGCCTTCGGCTGCATTTTCTGGGAATTATCTGTTTATTCCCACTGGACTAGAAACTCCTTGAGGATGAGGGCAGCTCTATTACCTGGGCCTCAGGAGTAGGTCCTGAGTAGGTACACGATACATAATACATTTTTTCAGTCATTACTGACCCTTGCCGTTGAAACCACTCAGACATGTTGGTTACCCTACATTTGGCATTGGGAGTAGAAGGATCACAGAGGTTCCAGCAGTGGCAGAAAGGGAGGGCTTGGGCTCTGCCACGAGGGGAGATGGCAGTCTTAGCCCTGGGAGGCTCAGAAGGCCAGAGCTGGTCATTCAGGGAGGCTGGGCTTCCGCAGCTTGCCCAGGGCATGTTCTCTGCAGCTGTTACGAGGTGACAGAGTCTAATGGAATGAGCACTGGTCTAGGAGTCAGGACTCTAGATTCTAGAGCTCCTTTGCTTCTAGTTCAGTAGGTCATTCTCTACTCTGGGCTTCCCTGTTCTGCTCTGTAGATGGAGAGCGTTGGGCTGGACAGGTGGTGCTCAACCATCACCCTGAGCAGAATTATCTGGGGAGCTTTTAAAACTGTACAGATGCCCTGTCCCACCCCATCCCACCCCACCTCCAAAAATTCCACTTCGGTTGGTCTGGGGTGAGGCCCAGCATCTGTATCTTCAAAGGTCCCCAGATGATTCTATTATGAAGCCAGAAACACTGGATTTGTTTATTTTAGAGCAGTAGTTCTCAACCAGGCATGATTTCACCCCCCAGTAAACATTTGGCAGTGTCTAGATACACTTTTGGTTGTCACTGTTGGGGGAAGGAAGGTCAATGCTATTGGCATCTAGAAAGTAAACAACCACACAGCAGCCCCCACAACAAAATGTATCTGGCCGAAAATGTGAATAGTACCCAAACTGGGAAACCCAGTTGTAGAGGTTCTTTCCAACTTCAAGATTCCTGTGTACTTACTTAGGCTCTATCCCCACTCTCCCTCAAACCCCTCTCCTTAGGGCAGCCCAGTGATCTTTTTCAAAACCTAGATCTGACCTATTGTTACACTTGCCTAAAACCCTTGGCTGCCCATCCTTTTAGAATAAAACCATAGCCTCAGTCCAGCAGAATCTGACTCTCTTACTGTTCCAGCCCAGGCTTTCATACCCCTCCCTCCCCATCACCACCTCTCCCACCCCCCAGGGCATTCCCTATGCTCTGGTCAGTTTCAGATGAAAATGAACAATACTTCCTTCTGCCCCAGGGCCTTGGCACTTGCTATTTCTTCTATCTGAATTGACCTTCCTTTGGCCCAAGTAAGTTGTAAATCATCCTTTAGAATCCAGCTCCAGCATCACTTCCTCAACCATTCTTGGAGTCCGCCTCCCCTCAACAAGGCAAGGTATCTATCTTCTCTCTTATGTCCTCATGGCATGTTCATTTCCTTCAGAGTAGTTATTTCAGTCTATGAGTATATATTCGTTCCTGTAACATTTTTTTAACTTTTTAATTTAATACAGAAAAATTGAGCTATATTTGGTGTACAGACTTTTAACATCAATAGATTGATGTAACCACCACCATGATCAGGAAACAGAACAGCTCAATACTCCCAAAATATCTCTCATGCTACCCCCTTGTAGTCATGCCCTTCCCCATCCTTTAGTCTGCTACCACTGATCTGTTCTCTATACTGTCATTTCCCCTTTCCCAGAATGCCATATAAGTAGAATCGCATAATATGTATGATTTCACACAACATAATGCCTTCCAGATTTATCCGTGTTGCCCCATGTATCAGTAGTTCATTCCATTTCATTGAAGACTACTGTTTCACTATATGGGTACACCATTGTTTATCCATTCATCTGTTGAAGGACATTGGATTATTTTCAGTTTGGGGCCATTATGAATAGAGCTGCAGTAAACATTTGTGTACAGATTTTTGTGTGAACACCGTGCCTGTTTCTCTAGGGTAAGTAAGTAGGATTGGGACTGCTGGGCCAAATGGTAAGTGTATGTGGAAGTTTATAAGCAATTGCCAAACTGTTTCCCAGAGTGCATCCCACATCATGCATCTCCAACAGCAATTTGTGAGAGTTTCTGATTGCTCTACATCACTTAACCTCCCCAACACTTAAAATTGTCAGTATTTTTTATTTTAGTCATTCCAATAGGTTGCATAGTGGTATTAATTTGCCTTTCATTCATGACTAATGATGTTAAACATCTTTCATGTGCTTATTTGCCATCCGTATGTCCTCTTTGGTAAAGTATCTGTTCAAGTCTTTTGCCCATTTTTTAACTGGGTCATTTGTTTTCTTACTGTTGAGTTTTGAGAGTTCTTTATATAATCTGGCTCCAGTTGCTTTGTGGGATATGTAATTTGCAAATATTTTCTTCAGTCTGCACCTTATCTTTTCATTCTCTGAAAGAAAATATCTTTCAGAGAGCAGAAGTTTTTCATTTTGATGTTTAGTTTTTCAGTTTTATCTTTTGTGGATGATGCTTTTAGTGGCCCATCCAAGACTCTTTGCCTGACCCTATGTCATTAAGATTCCGTCTTCTTCTAAAGTTCAATAGTTTTATGTTTTACACTTAGATCTATGATCTATTTGGAGTTAGTTTTTATATACGATGGGAAATTTAGATTGAGGTTTGCTTTTTTGCCTATGCGTGTCCAATCCCAGCACTGTTTATTAAAAGACTATCATTTCTCCATTGAATTGTTTGTGCCTGTCCAAAAATCAGTTTGCCATAGTTATATGGGTCTCTTGATTCTGTTCCTTTGATCTGTGTGTTCACTCCTTTGCCAATGTTACACTGCCTTGATTATTGTAGCTTTATGTTAAGTCCTAAAATCAGGTGGTGTAATTCCTCCAACTTTATTCTTATTTTTCAAAACTGTTTTACCTATTCTAGTTACTTTGCCTTTTCATATAAATTTCAGAAACAGGGGCACCTGGGTGGCTCAGTCGGTTAAGTGTCTGCCTTCAGCTCAGGTCATGATCCCAGGATTCCAGGATCGAGCCCTGCATCGGGCTCCCCACTCAGCAGGGAGTCTGCTTCTCTCTCTCCCTCTGCCTGCCACTCTGCCTACCTGTGCTCTCTCTCTCTCTGTCAAATAAATAAATAAAATCTTTAAAAAAAAAATCAGAATCAGCTTGTCTGTATCTACAAAAAAATATCATACTGGGGATTTTATTAGAATTGCATTACATCTACAGATCAATTCAGGAAAAATGACATCTTTGCTGTATAGAGTCTTCTAATCCACATACATGGTATGTCTATTTATTGAGGTCTTTGATTCCTTTAATTGGTGTTCTGTAGTTTTTAGCACATAAATCCTATACATGTTTTGTTAGATTTACACTTACTATTTCCCCATTTGGAGGAACTATTATAATATTTCTCTTAATTTCAGTTTCTAATTTTTCATTACTAGCTTATAGGAATACAGTTTTGTGTGTACTGGCCTTGTATCCTTTGATCTTACAAAAGTCACTTCAGTTGTAAGTTTTTTTTTGTAGATTCCTTCGGTTTTGTTTTTTGTGTGTGTTTTTTTGTTGTTGGTTTGGGTTTGTTTTTTTTTTTGAGAGACAAAGAGACCAAGAGCATGCACGGGAGCAGAGGCTGGGGCAGAGGGGGAGGGAGAGAGAGCATCTCAAGCAGGCTCCACACCCAGCACAGAGCTCAATCTCATGATTGATCGGAAATCAAGAGTCGGACACCCAACCGACTGAGTCACCCAGGCACCCCTGTGTGTTTGTTTGTTTTTAACATAGACAATTATGTTATCCACAAAAGGGAACAGCTTAATTTCTTCCTTTCCAATCTCACGCATTCCGTTTCTTTTTCTTGCCGTATTGCCCCGTCTCTAGGACTTACGGTATACAATATTGGATAGGCATAGTGAGAGTGGACACCCTCACCTGATCCCAATCTTAGGGGAAAGCATTCAGTCTTTTCCTATTAAGGACAACATTAGTTGCAAGGGTTTTTTTTATAGTCATTTACCTTTTTGACATCTTCCTTCCCACGAGGACGTATGCTCTGTCTGTTCTCAACTCAACCCGTGGTGCCTGGAACAGAACCTAGCACACAGTAGGCTCTCAGTCAGTGGTTCTCTACGTTAGTGACTTAGCCAGCCGTAACCGCTGCCCTCATGACGGACAGCGGAGAGGCCTGCCTGAACATTGTGAAGAATGTTCTGTGAAGAATAATCTTACAATAAATACTGTGAAGAATAATCTTACAATAAATACCCGAGTGGATCCAACGAGGCATTAGCCCCATCGCGTTGACTACTTGAAGCTGGAGCCCATCTGCAGATCAGCTTTCTAGCAAGCCATGCTGTGTGGAAGGCGTAGTCATCAATGAGGAGTAGGTGACTGCAGGACCATGATTATCTCAGATTGAGAGCATTCCATTCCCAAAGAGAATTTAAACAAAAAGCTCTCGGCTCTGAAAAACAGGGGCTTTCAGGGGAAAGAGTCACACTGCTCTGAAATCTTAGGCCCTCAGACGGGTGGGGTTGTTTCGCTAAATTTATTTCAGCCGCTTATAGAAACACAAGGAGGGGGAGGAGGTAGCTGCTTGCACACCAGCCCTGGCTCTGGAGTATTAATATCTGCCGGGTCAGGCTTTTATTTGGGTTTTGTTTCACCTTTGGAGGGCGGGGAAGCAGGCAGGCCGGCAGCAAGCAGGAATACCTCGCAGCTGCCCAGCTTCCTCCCTGTGCCTTCCCCAGCAGGCCAAACCCAGCCCCCTCCCACCGCACCTTAGAGGGGCTCTCTACCCATGGAACACCAAGCTATCTCATCCAGGCACCTGTGACCTCTGCTCTTCTCCCATTCCCAGAAGGGGTCTGAGCCCTCCAAGAGAGTGAGAGATTGAACCTGGTCGTTTGCTTCCTGGCACGAAGTGTGGGTACCTTTGTCCCTGGCCCCATCAGCACACCCTGCCCAATCCCACACACCCCACACCATCCTCAGTGGCTCTACTGTTTGAATTTGGGGAGTTCTTGGATATGAAATCCAGGCCTTTTTAATCCTGTCTTCCTTCTCCTCAGCCTCCCCCAAGCACCGAACACACATTTTCCTCTGCCTGATACCTGAACGGTCTCTCGTGTCACACACACACCCCATACATAGAAAAGGGGGTTAAATGAAACCACTATGTTGCTTCCTAAAAACCTGTTCTTGTGCTGAATTTGGAATGCTTTATGGAACACAGGTTAATCACCTCCCACAGATGTGGGAGAAACTGAGGCACAGGAAGAGGAGGTGAGCTCTGTGTCCACCGACTGGCTCTCAGAGGTACCCACTGAACCCGAAAGGACTAGAGAAAGATGGGGCCCTGGGTCGCGGAACTTGCTGTTATGCAGCTCGCTCTCTGAGGACAGAAAGAGGAGACACACACAAGGAAGCTAAAAAAATCTGCTGGGCTTATGACTCAAATAATTACATGAGAATATGGAGAAGTACCGCACACAGTCTCGTTCCTTGGCAAACTCCTGCTTCCCGGGTCACCAGGGAGGATGTGGAAAGGAGCATCGTCCTCTCCACTCCCCAGGCCCCAGGTAGAAGGACTGAACGGGGACTGGTGGGAGGGAGAGTGGCCTGGGGCAGGAGGCCCGGAGAGGCCTGACATGAAGATTCTCCAGGGGATTCTTGCTCCTAACTGGGGTGGTTGCTTCAGAGAGAATAAAGGCCACAGACATACTGTGCTCACAAGTAAACTAAGTTTCTCTTTTGTCTTAGCCCCAGCCAGTTTGCTTTGGAATTATCCTCCAGCCCTCTCCCCCAGTGCCCAGCCCAGAAAGGGACCAACCCCACCCTGGGGAGCTGTTCCTTTGAGAAGCAGGACCCACCTCCCCAGCCAGAGCCGGGATCAGACAACTCTTGGAGGCTCATCACATAGGCAGCCAGAGAGAGGATGGATTTCTGCCACAGCCCTGTGACTTCTTCCGAGCTGAATTTCTCCCGCCTACTGCACCCTCCACCCTGCGGGGGCCACGGGCCCCCCAATCCAGGGCCTGCCCTCGTCTGGCCAAAGGCAACCAGATCTGCTGCAGCTGTTCAGGGAGAGAACAAGCTCTCCCAGAGACCGTGGAAGTGGCTAGAGAAAGATTCCTGCCAGCCTGGGGGTGTAAATATTTATACAACGTGGTATGTGGGAAGAGGGAAGGCGGAGGGAGGTGGCAGGAATGAGGTGCACTGAGGCCGCAGGGTGTAAGAAGCCTGCTCTTCGGGCTCAGGTGGGAAGGGTGAGAGGCCGCTAGGATCCTACCGCCCCCCCAGATTCCTACATCAAAGAGGCCTGTCTTGGGCGCCTGGGTGGCTCAGTTGGTTAAGCTACTGCCTTCGGCTCAGGTCATGATCCTGGAGTCCCTGGATCGAGTCCCACATTGGGCTCCCTGCTTGGCAGGGAGTCTGCTTCTCCCTCTGAGCCTCCCCCCTCTCATGTGCTCTCTCTCATTCTCTCTCTCTCAAATAAATAAATAAAATCTTTATAAAAAAAAAAAAAAAAGAGGCCTGTCTTTGCCCCCAGCCTTCCTGCCAGAGTTGAGAGGAGAACTTAGAAGAAAGTTCACCATCCTTCCTCTAAGTCCCCTAAATGTTCCTCCGGACTAGGATAGGCCTCTCTGCAGGGAAGGAGGCTCTGCCTTCAACCAGAGACATGGCAGGTCCTCAGGGCCCACGAGTGAGGACTTTTGGGCTCCTGGGGCTTCTGGTTCTAGAGTCTGAAAGGATGCTGGACCCCAAGAGTTAGACTCTAGGGCTGAAGGCTTAGAAAACAGAAGCAAAATATAAAATGAGCAAAGATCTTTCTCCAGCTTCTATATAATCAACGCTATTTTTCTAAAGTAGCAGGAACGTTGGACACTGATGAAGATGATGAGGAACGGAGGGGACCTGGCAGGTGAGCAAGGCGTGGCGAAGGCGAGGGAGCCCTTGGTGGCACTTGCGGGGCAGCACGCAGCCACCATCACCACGGGGCCCAGGAGAAGACCGAGCGGCCACGGACACCCAGCTGGTGCTCTTGGGCCCCGGCAGCCCGGGATGCAGCACAGCCCCGGGTGCGCATCGACCCAGCTGCTCCTCATCTAGGCCCACCCAGAGCTCAGCCAGGCCCCAGTGGCACCGACGTCCCAGGGTGGGAGGCAGGCATGGGTCGGGGGGTGGGGAGGGTGGGGGACGGCCAGATGGACTCCAGTCGATCTGCCTCAGACAGCTGGGGAGCAGAGCCAGGACGCGCCTCTCCCCCCGCCCCCGTCACTCCACACAGGAGGGGCGCGGCTGCGACTTCTAGGGTTTCTCTGCCACCGCACCCTTCAAGAAGTGCCACCTGCTTCTACCAGTATGGGGCTGACCCTCAGGGCCTCCCACAGGTGGGCTCTGTGTTGCTCCTCTCCTCAGTGGCCAACCGCCTTTAAGACACCTTGAAATGATCAGCCACCACTTGCATTCTCTTTGTGCCCTAAAAACACCCACTGGCTGGGCTGGGGGTGTTGGGAGGGAAGGGCCTTCTGCCGGGAAACCGCCTCGGGTCTTCAGCCAGAGAGCGACTCTCAGAGGACACCCAGACTCCCCCAGGAGGCAGCCCCCTAGGCTGCAAGTCGTCCCACCCACAGCACAGAGCTTTGCGAGGAATACATTCCCAGGGCATGCACCTCCCCTGAGCGCCAGCCTTTAGGGTGGAAGCCGGTGAATCCCCCACCTGTCCACTCAGAGAGGGACGGATTCCACCGCCTCCCTGAGCAGTGGGGCCCAGGCCCACACACCGTGGAGGAAACACCATCTGCCCCGGCCCTCAGCCCCGGCCTGGCAGCCGATGTGAACCCTTGAGGTGGGGGGAGAGGAGCCCTGTCCCCCAGCTCCCCTCCCCAAGGAGGGGGCTCCTCTTCCAGAGACACCACTGCGGGAGAATCTTCAGATGCTCAGGTCCTCTTCTGCCACCGTGGCTCTGCCTGCCGGCTGTGGCCTCCTTCTTGCCAGCTCTGCTGAAACAGATGAGCAAGACTAAAAGCCTGTGTGGCCCAAGGAAAGCTTGAGGGGAGGGAACTGACGCTGAAGGAAAAGGAGAGGAAGAACTACAAGAAACAGGAGAGGAGGGGAATTCAGGAAACGGACAAAATAAACCATCCGGGAATCCAGATGTAAAACAAGGAAGGCCAAAAGAAAAGAAAAATTATGCTAAGAAGGCAGAGTCGGGTGGGGAAGGGAATTGAGAATGAAAAAGAAGAGAAGGGCAGTTATAAATATTCTGGAAAGAGAAGAATGTGAAAGCAAACAATACCAGAAAAAAAAAGAGAGAGAGACCCAGGAGGGAAAGAGAGGCAGCAATGAGTTTAAAACTGCTTTGACCCTCGGGGCGCCTGGGTGGCTCAGTCGTTAAGTGTCTGCCTTCGGCTCAGGTCATGATCTCAGGGTCCTGTGATCGTTAAGTGTCTGCCTTCGGCTCAGGTCATGATCTCAGGGTCCTGTGATCGAGCCCCGCATCGGGCTCCCTGCTCGGCGGGAAGCCTGCTTCTCCCTCTCCTACTCCCTCTGCTTGTGTTCCCTCTCTCGCTGTGTTTCTCTCTGTCAAATAAATAAATAAAATCTTTAAAAAAAAAAAAAACTGCTTTGACCCTCAACCAACCACGTTCAGTAATGTTCTGAGTCTTAGTGCATTTTGTGGATTTCAGACTCTTCTAAAGCTGAGCAGAGGACAGTCCTAGAAAAACAAGCTTTCCTGCATGCCCTTGTTTTTCCTACAGTTCCCCAGCTCAGCACCACCGTTGGTCTTTTTCAGAGGGAGAGCTCATCTTGCCCGGGGCAAGGCCAAAAACCATTCCACTTCGCCCCAGAGTCTGGTGGCTTCCATCATGGTGCCCTCTGGAGGGCCCACTGGGAGATCTGAGCAGGAGCAGCTCTGTGACGGAGAAGCATTGCGGAGCGATGCAGCTGTACCATCCACTTTTCATCTTCTAGGGCAGGCTTTTCCCAGCCACCTTGCTGGGGACCAGGGCTAACCCAGCCCTCAGACACAGCAGGGGTGCCTGGAAGACGGCATACCCAACTCTGTGCAGAGCCAGAGGGGTCCCAGCAAATGCAACTTTTGGAAACAACTTAGATGATTTAAATTTGTTTCCAGACATTCCCAACTGGGACCTAAAGATAGCTACAGTTTTCTCATTGCTAGGTGGCAAACAGCTTAGTTTCTTGAAGTTCACCTTCAAATGCCTCCTATCCATAAACCCCATGAACACTTGCAGAAGACCCTGGTTCCTCTCCCTTTGTCAGCTGGGCCTTTCAGCCTTCTGTTGCCCCTCTTTCCCTCTGTGAGTCAGCCAGTGTCTCTTGTCTGTGTCTGCCCAGGTCATTCATTTCCCTTACTTAATCACCCCCACTTCTGCCCACTGGTCCGTTTCTCTAGGGCAGCAGCTGAACCAGACCAAGGCAAAATCAAGAAGCAAAGGAAGTAAAAATGTGAGTTTGGTTTAGCGCCCCGCATTGGCACGTCCAGGCTGTCTGCAGCGGGTGAGGAGGCCTGCTGGTGCACATGGGTCTGAGCCTCCCCAGGCCACCTAAAACTGCTCCCCCAAAGCTCAGCCAAGGGGAAGCCACACAAGCTGGGCTCTGATTGACTGGGACAAAGGAAACAGTGCGCACACAGGCCCTTGTCCCCAAGAATTCTTAAGTACTTGACCCCGGTTCTCTACGTTCCAAAAGTCACATTTTTCTTCTGTCAAAAACGGAGAGATGTGGCCAAATGTACAGCAGGGATCACGTCTAGGTTGTAGCCTTGGATACTCAACCCGGTTTCTTCTCCTCCCTCCTCACCTTCCAACCTGCCACAGTCGTATAATCTATGACTCAAACTATTATTTAACCGTGAAAAAAGACAAACCAGGAAATTAGAGGCTGAATGACCTAAAATTTATTCCATTCAACTGAGCTAATCTCCTAATAAGGGTGTGTATAATAATAAGTCATGCTATATCTGTTCTGGAAGATGTGAACATCGCAGGGAAAAGTGCACGGTGATTGAAGATCCCAACCTGTTGAGATTTGTCCTCAAAAGCCTAAGTGCCTGGTCCCGGGCCACGCTGCCGAGCAGTTTGCCAAGCGAGTCTTAACATTTGGGAACCAGTGGAGAGTAGCCCATGTTCAAGGCTGACCGCAGTCAAATCCCGGCACTGGCACTGCCTAGGCAAGCAGGGGACGTACCTGCCTCCTCTAGTCTCCGCTCTGAAATGGCCGTGACAGCAACCCCCATCTCCTGGGGCTGCGGCCGCGAGGACAGATGAACAAGGCGCTTGGCACATGTGAGCCGCCCTCCCTCCCTGAAAGCACCCCCAGTCAACTGTTGCTGTGTGTTCAGCAGCGAATTGGCAAGACCAAGAGGGAGGCTGGAGGCCCCACAAAGTGGGGTTCCACGGAGTCACTGGAACACAGTCAAGTATCCCGAGCAAGAGAGAGGAGAGGTCCCAGAGGAGGCCCAGGCAGCTGGAGGGTGGAGCACTGTGCGGAGAGCCGAGGACAGCCACTCACAGCGCGGGTGGGAGGACACGGGGCTGCGCTCCAGTCCTCCCGCATGAGCTCAACTCGGCTGCATCCCCACCCTTGCACGTGTTCATCCTTCCGTGAACCCCAGCACGTAGTTACCTAGCACCCCCCATGTGCCCAGCGCCGGCCAGGCCAAGGGCGGTGGGGGGAGCAAGCTTACGCAGGGATCACGAGCCTCAGAGACTTTAATGACCGGGCATTTCTGTCCAAATTCAGAGATCTGTCCTTTTAGGAGCTAGACTGTAAGGATATGACCAAATGCTGAGAAATTCTTATTTCAGGGCCAGTTTTCCTTCTTAAAGTAGAAAGGCAAAGAGTTCAAAAATGTTCTGGAAATGTGAACACTCACAGAATCTTGTTAACATTTAAGGGGTACTGTTAGTTTTTAGGTGACATAAAGACCGTGTGGCTAAGTTTAACGAGCCCCCCTCGTTTTTTTTTAGAGATACATACTGAAATACTGGCAGATGAAATGTTATGCCCTGATATATAGGATTTACTTCGGTATTATATGGGAGGTGGGGAGGCAGATGGTGGCGTCAGGGGACAAGCTTGGCCAGGAGTTGGTGATATTGGTGATGGGTACATGGCGATTCATCACACGCCTCTGTCTCCTCCTGTATATGTTTGAAATTTTCCATAATAAAATGTCTTAAGTTCATAAAAGCTGAAACGTTTTTAACTCAGGGATTCTTGTCTTATTGGTTCTTGCAACATGATATTTACTTCCTGAGGACATGTGCTCTTGGGCAGGAGGGGAGGCTGTGGGACACCTGCCAGGAGTGGGGAGGGCTGGAGAAGAGGCAGGAAGACCACCACCCAGGGGGTAGGAAAGTGCCCCAAGCCCTCCTCCCCCCCCCACACACGAGAACCAAGAGTGCTGGCCCGTCCCTCAGGGTCTCCCAGCCTGGGAAGAAACCGTCAAAGAGACTGGTGTTCATTTGGCACTGCTTTTAAACTCAGTGAAAATTATCCTTTGGTTGGTGTCAATGTATTTTAAAGCACGATGAATTATTTTTTCCAGCACAGAGCGATTATAGCAGATTGGGCAACCTCTCTAACCTCAAATGGAAAATGGGGAGAATCATACGTGCCCCATTTCCTAGGGTGTGAGGTTAAACGAGATTGATGTACATGAAGCATCTTAGCACTAGTCAGCGCTGATAAAGGATGGGTCTGAGTTGAGGGGTTGTTGGCAAATGTCAGCCTTTAGCTTCTCGGGACCATACTGGAGGCACCCCCATCTTAGGTGTTCTGTTTGAACGGCCGTGGCCTCACTTAAACATCGCAATTAGATCAAAGTCAAGATACACATAGTCTGAGGCCTCTTTGGGCTGGGAATCCTACTGGGTGTCACAGAAGTCACTGCTGTCCTCTCCCTCTCAAGAAGCGTCACCCTGCTCTGGGAAGAACGGGCCACTTGGGTTGGAGCCCCCCCACTTTCTCTCTAGTTGAAGAATGAGTTGAAAAATGAGGAATAGGGCACTCTCCCCTCGGGGCCGTGGCTTTGAATGGCAAACTGCATCCTAAGAAGGAAGACGATCAGCAGATCATCTCATTCCCAAAGACAGGGGCAAGGAGTTCAGGGTACACAGATGGACAGCAGGCCCTGTGCTCAGCAGCGCACCCCTACAGGGAGCTTCTCCAGCCTACCCGGGCTGTTACAGGCAGGCGGTCATGAAGGCCTCCAGACCCCAGGGGGCAGCAGAACACACCCTCCCAGGTCAGAGGGATGAGGTGCCAAATGGCTGGGCAAGGTGAGTGGACCACCAACAACCCTTCCAAGAACAAATCTAAGCAGCCATGGCGTCCAGAGGCCAGGATCCCAGGAGAGGCAGGTACCCACAGAGCCAGTTCATGAGTCTTTGCCACTTGTCCCCAGGCAACTGGTAAGTGGCTTCTAGAGACAAGCGCCAGCCAGGAGAAGGCGTTCGTGACTTTAGGTGAGGGCTACAGGACCAGAAGGGACAAGGGGACAGAGCAGAAGGTAGTCCTGTGGCTCAGGAAGCAGCCACCCCAAGTCTTTAGATTCTTGCTCTATGGCCTCTTGCCAAGTGATGAAAGTGTTTGTCCCATCCCAACCTGCTCCACGCCCTAGCCTCTCTCCTTCAGACCACTGTCCACCCCGCCGGCTGCATGTCCTTTGCACTTCTTCCCTAGGAAGAAACAGAATGGAGGGAGGCCTCCCTACACAAAATTTGAACACTCTCGAAAGGTCCCTGGGCTTTGGGAACTTTGAGATGCATTCGCGGGATTCTTCTAAACTCTCTGCAAGCGCCCTGGCTCCGGAGAAGAGAACAATCTCTGTTGGGAGACCTCGAGGGCGAGGGCTGAGAGCTTCGGAGCCACAGTGCCCGAGTTCGAGTCCCGGCTCTGCTAATTACCAGCCCTGTAACAATGGACACGATGCTTAGCCTTCCGGGCCTCAGTCTATAACAAGTGGGCCTACAGGGCAGAGCTGGGGCTTACAACGATGGCTAGACAGAAACCGCCCTCAGTAAATATTAGCAAGGGTTCCTCCTCAGCCCGGCGGGGATGCACTACTAACAACCCCACGTTTCCTGGAAGAAATAGCTGTGCTACAAGGTGGGAAGGTATTTGAAGGAAGCCTAAAGTCTTCGTAGAAAGCAGTTCGGGGACATGCACAGAGTACTGTTCTCAACGCAAACCAGAAGACCCAAGCATCTGTGCTTCCTTCTATCAGAATGCACCTCCTGAGACCACCAGGCTCTGGAGGCTGCAAAGAGCAGAGGCCCTGAGGCTGGAGGAGAAATGATACCTAGTGGTGCCCTGGAAGGGTGGAGAAGGAAAGGAAAACTGCCTGGGTGCAGCTGCAGACAAGCAGAAAACATCACTCAACTCTAAGCGGGGCTTGTTAAACTGATCAGCCAGAGCCCGAGAGGCAGGCTGGCTGCCCCGTGGGGGACAGGCCCACGTGGGCAGGCCTGGGGAGAGCCGGCCTTGCAGAGGCCAGGCCTGCACCAGAGGGTTGGGCTTTCCCTGGGATGGGAAGGAGAGAGTTAAACTGACTCTGGGCTTCAGGAGGGCGGCTCTGCAGCTATAAACAGTGAGCCAAGGGAGGGAGGGAGCTGACACAGGATGTGGCCAGGGCGCGAGCTGTCTGATTATTAACTTCACTTTTATTTGGAGGGGGATTCGATTCTCTGTTTTACTTCCCATCAAGGAAGTGAAAGCCCAGGTCTCGGAGGGGCCTGGTTTCAAATTGTTTTGTCACAGCTCATTCATTTTTCCTCTTAAATAAATAAACAAAACCACCTCTTTGTTTTCCCCTTAATGAGCGTTCAGCAAATCATCTGTGGGTGAGGCATGAAAGGGGTTTTCTGGAGTCCTTCATGAAGCACTTTGGCTTATTCTTTTAAAAGGAAAAGGGATTCTTCCTTTAGCTTCAGCCTCCTCCAAGGCTCTCCAGGCACTTTCTTTTCTGCCTCCTCTGGCGATCTCAGCCTGAAATCATGACCTCAAGCCCAGCACAGACCTTCCTTGGCTGGCCTGTGGGGCCTGACCTGAAGACTGGCATCCCTTGTCACAGGCTCCCACCCCAAGGCCACACAGAGGGAGCAACATCCCAGGACTCAGTGGTTAGTCTCCTTGGTCAAGCTCGGACTGGTGGTGTTTGTTCTCCTATGGCACCCTGACATTTCCACTAAAAATAACTTAAAGCAATTAAAAACACAAAAGGATTCCATTACAGGGCCTAAGAAAACAGCATTATATGTTGTTCCTTTGCCCAAGGTTCAAAATATTTGGGAACTTTGTTTCCAACACCAAAACCCATTCCACAATCTCATGATTCTCTTGCAACAACCCTTTCCTGAATGACCAACATGTGTGAGGCACGACGAGGGACACAAAGACCACTATCTGACGGTCCCTCCCCTCACAGCGCCCACAAGTCAGTGGAGGAAGACGCAGGGAGGAGAACAGGAGAGTCCTGTTAGAAAAGACTAATGGTACTACAGGTGGGCAGAGGAGCAGAGAGACTGGCAACAAAGGGAGGGAAACTGAGGAAGGCTTCCTGCTGGAGCTGATATTTAAGCTGGGCCTTGAAGGACTGGCAATATTAAGAATATTCTAGAAGCTGAAAAGTACCAGATAACAGAGAGACAGTATGGATGTGAAACCAGGTCAGATAGACGACAACAGGCGTGGTGTGGCCTGTCGGGCCTGTAGCTCCTCAAGTGGCATTCGGAATGGCATTGAAAGTCCTCGTGGTGCCACTCAGACTCAGCCCCTGGCTGCCAGTCCTGGACCCTTGGCTTGGACACCGGTGTGACCTGGGAAGGAGTGGCACTTCATGCTGTGAGCAACAAGATACCACACTTGGATACACACACGTCTCAGATCCTGACTCCGGACCAACACCTGATGCCCAGGAGGAGCCACTTTACCGCCTCTGGCTTTATGCTCTTTGAAAATGGGGCAAGAAGAAAGAGGGTGCCCTGCAACACATCCAGTTCTCTTACAAAAGCTCGGGCTTTCGTTAGGGCTCATGGGATGGGACTTCCAAACACCCCTGGGGAAGCTGCCACGGTCCCGGGTCTCCCTGAAGTTCTTAGCAATCCCTCCCCCTTCCCGGGCCCGCGGGCCCCCGGGCCCCGAGCCGCCGCCGCCGCCGCCGCCGGCCACGAGGGGGTTAAACGGCCGCCAAGATGGCCGACTTGTTTTGCACTTCGGAGGGGTCACGCGGGAGGCTGCCCTTTGCCTTGGGGAGGCTGTCAAGGTCCCGCCGCCCTCTCTGGCGCTGTGCCCCGGGCGGCCTGACGGTATCTCCTCCCCTGCGCGTCCTGCAGTCCCGCCGAACTTTCCAGGTCCAAGGCGAGCCAGACTGGCCATCAGGCCGGCCTTGGACGGCGAGGCAGGGAGGGCCGTCGGGGAGACGGGGGCCAGGGGGGCGCGCGGCTGCCCTCCGCTCGGAGGGACGCCAGGGTTTGGGCGAGGCGGGCGGAGGCCGCCGGCTGCACCGGCTACCCGGCCCCCCACCCCCACCCCCGCCGCATTTTCCCCGCTCCGGGCTGAAGCCACCCCAGCTAGTCCCGGGCTGGCCTCCGAGGGCTGCTCCCGCTCCCGCCCCCGGCCTTCGCAGGGACGCCATGAACGTGGTCGCACTGCCCTCCAGTGGCCGGCCCGCCAAACAGCGTGCGGGGGCCGGCGTCCACCCGCTCGCCCGCCTTCTCGGAGAAGGGCTGCCCCTCGGCTGCCTTTGAACTCGTGGCTTTGCTCACCCCCGGTTCCTCACAGGCGGCCCAAGCTGCCCCTTGCCACAGTGCACACCGATGGAAGAGCAGGGCATTTGCTTCCTCCAGTGGTTCTCAAACTTCACCATGCGCCAGGATGCCCTGGACCGTTGGTTCAAGCCCACGTGGCTGGGCCCCACACTCAAGGGCAGAGAGTTTCCATTTCTAACAAGTTTCCAGGGGCTGCTGCTGCTGGGGGTCCTGGGACCACATTTACAGAACAGCGGGCTCAGTTTGCTCATCCCGTCCTGGGGATTTTGGCGTCACTCATTGAATATATAATGCACCTGCTGGGCACTAAGGACAAGAAGCCACCACGACCATGACCAAGTTCCCACCCTTGCCGGGCTTACCGTAACAGAGGAGATAGACTCGTTTTTAACAAATAATCTCATAAATAAATATAAGATTCCATTTGAAAAGTTTTCCAATTCCTGTGAAGGGAAAGAATAAGATTCTCAAAGAACAGATACCTACATGGGAAACTCCTTTCAGTTTGGGATGGGCTGTTGGAGAAGGCATCTCTGAGGAAACCCTTAAGCTGAGGCCAGAAGGAGGAGGGGAGGAGGGGTGAGGCAGCGGGTAGAGCAGGGAGAAGCTGTAGAGGCCAGGGGAGGTGCAGAAGCTGGAGGGGCAGAACTGGGGGGCAGGCAGTGGGTCACAGCCCCCTAGGTCTGTGCAACTGGTACCCACAGACCTGCCTCTTCAGAAGGGTCAACACTCAGAGGAGAGGAGGAGAGAAGGTGGATATTGAGTGTTTAGCCACCCCCTCAGCACCCAAGAATGGTGTCCCACCTGCGGGAACCTCAGCTAAGTGCACGTGGCCCACCGCTGCCTGAACCAGATTTGTTTAGGCCCCTTCCCAAGGCTTAAAGGAGAGCCACATTTGATGGATCACGCAGTTCACCCAGCAATGGGGAGAAGACATGGTGTGCCATCTACCCCTTTGTACATTCCACATTTCATCTCCCCACCGTGGGTCCAGGACACAGCCGTTGCTCCAATGAGCATTTTTAAGTACCGACTGTGGGTCTGTACTAAAGTCCCTCCGTGACGCGTCAGGCATGCAGTAAGAGGGAGGCCTGCTGCTCCAAGCGCCTTGCAGGGGCGGTAGGTGGAGTACCACCCCTCACCCCCAGTCTCGGGTCCCTAGCCTGCAGCAGGAGCCCCCATCCCACCTGCGTGTCCCTCGGGCAGCTCCTTGCGGGTAGGCCAGGCTGGGTCCCACAGAATGGAAGCCAGGCGTTCTGTTGTGAGGATGCTTGGGTTAAAGGGAGAAGGAGGGGTAAGCTGCGGCCCTTCTCCACTGCTCTCTACTCCTCCTGCTGTGAGGAGGACGCATCTTCCCGTTAGGCCTGTCCCCTTGTACGGTCACTGCCCTCCCGTTTCCTCATCTGAAAAATGGGGGGTGGGGAGGAGTTGTATGAGGTGATCCCCAAGGTGTCTTGGTGCAAGCCCACGCTGTTGGAGGGATACATGAGTAGAAGCCCCCGCTCAGTGACCCTACAACAATGCAAAGGAAGGCTTTTGGGGTCATAGCCTCGAGGGGATAGAGGAAAGAGCACCTGAAGAGCTAAGTGCGGCTTTAGCATCAAACCAACCTGTTCAAGTACTAGCTCTGCTCCTGAGTCACTGTGTGATCTCCAGCCAGTGGCTTAACCTCTCTGGGCCTCAACTTCCTCTTCTGGGAAATGAAGTCATACAGTACCTGCCTCATAGGATCGTTCTGAAGATGAATAGTACTAGCTACCATTTACCGAGTGTTTATTCCACGCGAAGCACTGTGCTAATAAGGGCTTCTTGTCAGTTCCATGAAGTCCTGCATGAAGCACCGGCCGCTGCGGCACGAGGAGGAAGGTTTGATAATGGGAGTCCCACTGCTCTCACGTCCCCATGGGCCCCCGTGTTTGGTACACGAGGCTACATTCAATAGACGGGAGGGGCTCAGCAAGCCCTTGGAACATGGTAAGCACTCAGTAAATGGTGGCCTTCGTTATCAGCCAGAGAAAGGGGACCCTTGTGAAGAGGTCCTGCGGCAAAGAGAAGCACGGAGGGGTGAGTGGCCCATGTGGTGGTGCGCCCACTTCTCCCCGGGAGAGCCAGCTCCAGCTCTCGGCAGCCGATGCCCGGGCTGGGACGTCAGCTCTTACTCACTCTTCCCAGAGAGCAGCTAATTAGCCTCCCCACAGCCAGGAGCTCCCCAGATGAAAGGTGCTTAATACAAACGCAAGGCGTGACCCCCCTGTATTTATAACCAAGGTTCCCTTGGGTGAGGAAGGCCTGGGGGTGGAGAGACAGGCCAGATCAGGGCCTCACCTTCTTTATGACGGAGATTCTCAGGGAAGGTAGCTGGGCTGAGGTGGTTGTGAGCCTGAGAAAAAGGCTCCGGGGCCGTGAGTGTGGGGCCGCCCAGGTCCTGGAGTGGGAGGGGCCAGTTTGCTGAGGGAACAGGATGCTCCGGGCCCGGGGCTGCCTCCTAGAGCAGGAGCTCTGAGGGCAGGAGATGGCCTAGACTCTGATGCCAGGCTGCTGGGTGGAAATCCCAGCTCCGTGGTGGCCGTCCTTGTCCCAGAGCCTCAGCTTCCTCATCTGCAAGGGGGGCATACTGACAGCCCGGGCCTCACAGCTATTCGCTGGCAGCACTTACTACGGGCAGCCACCGTGTAAAGAAGGAGGATTCATGTATCTGTTCAGTCAACAGGCATTTGTCAAGCACCTACTATGTGCCCTGCAATGGATGCTGGAAATAGTCATGGACAAGACAGATCAAGCATCTCCTCCTGTGGAACTTGCATTTTTTATTTAAAGATTTATTTTTTTCAGAAAGAGAGAGAGAACATGAGCAGGGGAGAGGGAGAAGCAGACTCCCCACTGAGCAGGACCGGGATCATGACCTGAGCCGAAGGCGGATGCTTAACCGACTGAGCCACCCAGGCGCCCGGGAACTTGCATTCTATGTGGAAGACGCATAATAAACACAAGAACCAAGAGATTCCTGATACCTTGCCCGGCAATGGTGTGCACTGTGAAGAAGATGGGAGTTGGGCCACAGGGATGTGACCGGGGTGACATGTCAAATGCAGTCGTCACATACCTTTTCCAAGGCAGGCCGAGGCAGGCCTGAGCAGATTAAGAAATGGGCCAGGGTTGCAGGGCCAGCCCAAAGCCGCCCAGCAAACTGGAGGCTGGAGCCTGGGTCCTCTGCAGGAGCCTTGCCCACAGCTGGCGAAGCAGCCAGTGAAGTCCCCTTTGCCCCGGTGGAGGGGATCTGCCAGCCTATACCCCCTGCCCTCCTCCCCACCTCGGCCTCTGTGCCGGACCCCAGAGTCTAGAGCAGAGAGAGGAAGGGACCTGGCCCGGCTGCCGGGGTGATGCGGCTTCCGTGCCTCCAGCCAGGGCCTCACAGGCACCGTCTCCTAGATGTTCCCAACCCCCTAGTGAGGTCAGTAGCAACGCCATCGCCATTGTTGTTATTGAGGTGACATTTACATGACAGAAAAGGAACCTTTTTAGAGTGAACAATTCAGCGGCACTTTGCACGGGCAAAGCATGGTGCAACCCCCCCACCCCCGCCAAAGTCTATCCAGTTGTGAATCATTTTCACCCCAAAAGGAGACTCACATCCATTAAGCAGTCGCTCCCCATTTCCCCCTCCCCGCCAGCCCCTGGAAACCACCAATCTGCTTTCTGTCTCTGGACTTGCCTATTCTGATACTTCACATGGCCAGACCTTTTGTGTCTGGCTTCTTTCATTTAGCACATTTTCAAGGTCCCTCCACATCTTAGCCCGGCTTGGCATTCCGTTTCTTTTTACGGCTGAATAATGCTCCGTTGTATGGAAGCACCTCCACTTCACAGGAGGAAGCAGACTGAGGGCAAACAAGCAACACCCGGAGGTGACAGCCAGTGCGTGGCCAAGCAGGGTTGGATCGCACTGAGCCCCACGGTGGAAACGGCGGAAACGTGGCATGTGAGCACGCCTGCTCCCCGGAGGGCCCCATCCTGGCCCTGCAGTTCTAGTGGAGGGCTGCCGCTGCGGGCAGATGCCGGCTCCCCCAGCTGCGACCTGGCCTCTTCCCTGCACCAGCTCACTGGCGTGGGCAGGGCGGCCTCCCAGCCAGCCTGCTCCGGGCCCGGCCAGAGGCGGCTGAAGAGGCCACGTCCTCAGGGGAAATTCTAGCTCCTAGCCAGCCTCCTGGGGTTCAAGCCCTCCCTCTCGACTGGGTATGAGGCTGGGTGGTGCCTCAGTCCTGGGGCGAGCCTGCTGGGCAGGCCAGGTCCTGAGCATTGTCCCCAGCCGGCTCCCCAGGCAGAGCTGCCAGGCCCATCCAGCGAGCAGATGCCTCAGTGGACAAGTGTTTACTAAGCACCCATTCTATGCCAGGTGCCCTGCAGCCCCCGCCTTCAAAGCAGTCCTTTTCTGAAGAGGGTGCCAACCCCCAAAGAGGAAGTGGGTGTTAGGCCCCAGGACGAGGGCATAGGAAAGCCCTGACCTGGCTCAAGAAGGCTGCACACATGTGGGGCCTCCCAGCTCAGTGCAGGTAGAGGGCACAGGGCAGGCTGTGCACAGGACTCCGGAACGCCCGCCCGGGGTGCCCACCTTGGCTCATTCGGGGCCCAAGCAAGACATGGTATTCACTGTCCCTTTGCCCTCTTCTGACCTCATGCCTGCCTAGTGGCCATTCATTTCATTCATTCAGCCAGAGCCAGTCACACGACTAGGCAACAAGGAGACACAGGTTTAAAGGAAAAAAAGTCCCTGTCCTTTAGAAGCTTAAAACTGAGTGAACTCCGGACGCCTGGCTGGCTCCGTCGGTGAAGGGTCTGAGTCTTGACTTCGGCTCAGGTCACGATCTCGGGGTCGTGGGATCGAGCCCCATGTGGGGCTCTGTGCTCAGCACGGAGTCTGCTTGAGATTCTCTCTCCCTCTGCCTCTCCCCCCCACTCACGCTCTAAATAAATAAAATCTTAAAAAAAAAAAACTGATTGAATTAATCAAACTAATATTGACCACATGGCCAGGGGTGAAGAGTCCAGAGGTGGGGCCCCAACCCCATGGGCAGCTGCAGCTGAAGTGTGGGTGTGCATCTGCTTGTGTGGGTGCCGCAGCTGAGCCCATCTTTAGACTATAATCCCCCAAGGCAGGTTCATTCAGTAGATCAGTCTGAAAACATGGGCCGGAGGGCTTTGGGCTCCTTCACCACCACCCCCACCGGCACCCCCATCCAGAATACAGAAGGCTTCTCCCAACAAGGAAAGGTTCCCCTAGAGGTGCCCTTGAGGACTGGCTGAGGGAGGGTAGGATCCCTCCAAGCCCTCACAGGACCCCGCCTCAGGCTCCAGGAGGCAGCTGTGAGGGTGCTAGGCAGAGTCGAATGGCCAGGGGCCACCCAGGCCGGTACACTGCCTCTGCCCGCAGCCGCGTGCCCTGATGACAGAACACTTCCTAGGTGCCAGGCTCATTCCCTGCTCAGCACATCAGAGGCATTTGTCTTCCCCCCCCCCCCCCCGCAGAGAGGGAGGTGGGGGAGGGGCAGAGGGAGAGACAGAATCTTAAGCAGGTTCCACACCCAGTAAGGAGCCCGCCTCAGGGCTCGATCTCATGACCCTAAGATCATGACCTGAGCTGAAATCAAGAGTCAGACACCTCACCCTGAGCCACCCAGGCGCCCCTCACAGGCATTTCTTAAACGACTGAGATTTTACCAGTGACTTAATGTCATGGGGCTAGGAGAAGGTTTGCATTACTGTCTGACCCACTCCAAAGTCCACAACCCACAGTTGCGCACATTTCCCCCAGGCCAGGCTAGCACACCACACTCCCCCATGTACTGTGCAGCCTCCCGGCCAGACTGTCTAGGGGCGGGGGCGGGGCTGGGGAGGTGGGGAAGCAATCCCGCAGACAGAGCACCACTTCAACCACACTCCCATCCCTGTCCCTCTCCCCTCTTCCGCCCCAGCTGACCCTTCCAGCTCAGCCAGTTTTTCTGCAGCCAGGAAGCATCTTCTGCCCCCAAGGAGCCCCCAGAGCAGCTGAAGGGAACAGTCCACACCAGGCCTGAGGAAGGGAACCGGGTGGGAGCTAATTGGGTCCTGGCCAGGTATGGGCCTCAGACAGGAGGGGAAATGACCCTCCAAGGGGTCAGACGCTGGAGGCCTGTCCCCACCCGCCTCACCCCCCACAGCTGTCATGGAGAACTTGTTTGCAAAAAGGGAAGGAGCAAGCTGGATCTTCCAGGCGTCTTGGCTGACCTGATGCAACCCCGGAGTGCCCCATGGGCAAGAAGGCAGAGGGAAGGGAGCGTGGGAAGGCTGTGATTATCGCCTTCCATTTCAAGGCTGGGTGTGGGGGCCACCTGCCCAAGGAACATAGCCTCGCTGAGAAGCAGGGATGAGACAGGGTAGCCATGGGGAAATAGGCCAAGTGTGGTCCCCACGGCCAGGACATGGCCACTGAGAGGCCCAGTAACCACAGCTCTGTTTCCTGGCCTCTGGTTAAAGCACTTTAATTAATCCTGAAGCCAATCTTTACACCCACCCTGGGAGGAGGAAGGTGCATGGGGTCTCTATTTTATAGATGAGGAGGCGGGCACTCAGAAATTTGTGAATGTGCCCACAGTCACGTGGCCAGGAAACCCCACAATCAGGATTCTCATCTGGTCCCTCTTGCCCTCCACCACTTAGCACTTCCTCGCTGGCTACTCCCAGCCCAGGAGCGGCACCTGAGGTATTCAGACATTCACTGGATGAGGGAGGGAGTGCACAAGCAAGTAGACGAGCGGACAGGCGTGGGGATGAGGCAGTGGAGGAGTGGGTCCACATGTCCCACAGCCCCCAGTGGGCGAGCAAGTGGGCAGGTGGCTGAGTGAGTGAAGGGACCAATGGATGGGTGAGGGGACCAGGGCACAAGTGGATGAGTAAACTAGTAAACCAGTCGGTGGTGGTTAATGGCTCAGCTGGAGGGAAGAGTCAGTGCTGCTAGGTCACGTGGCCTCTGGGAGAGAGGAAGGAACGTGGCTTCTGAGAGACTGGGTGGCCCATTCCGTGCTGGCTCACCATGACATCCCCCCAGGTTTCCTTCCCTAGACGGCACGTCTCCAGAACAAGGGAGACATGTGCCTGCCAGACACATGCACACTCGATGACCAAGTAACAGGCCGGCCTGGTCAATCATCGACGGGCCATTGAGAACTGGATTGCCTAAGAGGACCCTGGGCCGGGAGGTATCGACCTGCCCATCCCTGCTGGGAGGAAAAGAGGAGCAAGAGATCCATTGGCCCTGCCTGAGGTGGAGGTGGGGTAGGCGGCCAAGAGGCCTCATTGCTGCCCTGTACAGGCAGGTAGGCCTGGCCAGGACAGCACCCCTGGCCACTGGCCACTGGGCCCTGGGGTCAGTGCCCCGGCCCGTTGGCCTAAGGGGGTGGGTTTGAGCTGGCATGGAAGTGGCTTACCAAGGGCTCACTGCCATGGCCAAGGAGAGCCAAGGGTCCCTCTTTCTGGGGGCAAGACCCCACCTGGGCTCTGGACTGGGGGTGGGGCAGGCTAGATGGTGCCAGGAGCAAGGATAATGTGTCAGAAAGGGGGTGAGGATGAGGCTGTTGCTCTAATGTGGGGCTGTGTATCTTAGAGCTGGAGGGAGGGGCTCCTAGGGGTCTATGAGCTCACCCCCCAACACCTTCCATGAAGCACAAAGGGAAAGTAAATGGACCAAGTTAAGGCTATTCTGTGCATTAAAGGGCACACAGAGGGACTCCCCACCCCCACCCCCAGCCAACTCTCTGGGGGAGACTGAAGTAAGCAAGGGGCAGGTGGGAGCCCAAGAAGCTCTGGAGAACAAGTGCCAAATACTCCTCAACTTTGAAACAGAGGAAGCCAAAAGGAGACCCAGAGTCATGCCTGGTCAGGCACAGCCCTGCCTAGCCATGAGTTGTTACCCGTACCTTCAATGGGGCGTATGTGGGGGTGTGTGACATGCAGTCCAGGGAGGTCACAGGGGGTGTGGAGGGTGGGGGAGGGTGCACAGAAAGCTGCTCAACAGCTTGGCTCCCTCCCCTGTGCCCTTGGGCCCTGCATGAACCCCTGTCCCAAGGAAACCTTTAAGGGGACAGAGACCAACACTGCCCTCCCTGGCCTTCCTGTGCAGGGTCCCTTGGGCTACTTAGCCCCCTATCCCCAAATGGGGACCTTCTGGAGACTACACTCCATCCTCAAAAATGCCACAGAGAACAGTCTGGAAGGGAGCAGGGTGGCAGTGGGAAAAAGTTCGGGGCTGGGGACCTCCCAGTCTCAGCACGGGCCCAGAGGAGGCGGCAAGCGCCCTCTGGTGGCTCCTCTCTGGCACCGGCACATAGAGCAGCCCTCTCTGGACGGGACTCCGGGGAGCGCAGCCTCAAGGCAACTTCCTACAGGCTCCAGGAGCATCTTCTAAGCAACCACCAACTGCCTAAAACCAAAACAGAAGGTGAGACAACTTACATCAAAGGGTCACTGTGAGGACTGCACAAGCATCTGCAGCCCTCTTAGCATACCATCCTGCAAATAATCATAATACCACGAGTAAGAGCTGTTTTAATCCTCACAGTGACCGGGCTGAGGTAGGTGTTATTTCCAGTTTCCAGATGAAATGAGGACTTGCACAAGAGCGCACAGACGATATCTAGCGGAATGTGGATTTGAGTCCACATGTGATACCAAACCTGTACCGTTTTAGGTGCTCCACTATAACCACTCAGATCTTAACCAGAGAGGCCGTTTCCAGCCAAGGGGTAGCTTTTTCTCTGCTGCTCCCAAGAGACACTGCACTGTTGGGGAAAAGGCAGAGAAATGGCCCTTCTCCTGTCCTGGTTAAAGGGTCAAGGATAAACTTTTGCTTATCTTGTTATACTTTGTAAAGGACTTTCACCTGTGTTCTCTCATTCCCAATTCACACCAGCCCTGTGAGGGAGGGGCCCGTGGCCCCATACAAGGAACAACCCCAAAGCAGTCCACTCGGCTTCCAGCCCCACACCCACACAAGCCCCGCCTGGGGCCAAACCCAATAGCTGAGATTCCTGTAAAAATCCACTCACAGAAAATATTTGCAAAACATATCTGACAAAGGACTACTATCCAGGATATAGAAATAACTCCTATAACTCAGTCATGAAAAGACAAATAACCCCACTTTTAAATAGGCAAAAGATTTAAACAAAAGATTTCAAAAGAAGATATGTGAATGGCCAATAAGCATATAAAAGAAGGTAGTCATCATTATTAGTCATTATTAGTCATCATTAGGAAGCACAAAATAACACCACAGTGACATACCCTTCCACATTCATCAAAATGGTGAAAATTGAAAAACCTGGGGGCACCTGGGTGGCTCAGTGGGTTAAGCATCTGCCTTCCACTCAGGTCATGATCTAGAGGTCAGCAGGGAGCTTGCTCCTCCCTCTCCCTCTGGCCCTCCCCACTATTCGTGCTCCCTCTCACACTCTCTCTCTCAAATAAATAAATAAAATCTTAAAAAAGAAAAGAAAAGAAAAGCCTGACAAAACCAAATGCCAGTGAGAATGTTGACTGGAACATTCATACGTTGTTGGTAAAAGTATAAAATGGTACAATCACTCTGGAAAAGGTCTAGAGGTTTCTTTTAAAACTAAACATTCACCTCCTCTATAACCTAGCAATTCCACCTCATGGGTATTTACCCAAGAGAAATGAAGACACATGTTCACGAAAAGACTTCCACAGGAATGTTCCTGGCAGCCTTACTCCTTAAGAACCCCAAATCAGAAACAACCTAGTGGGTAAATAGTGGCATGCTGAGACAACACAACTCCACCAGGAAAAGGGACATATCACAGATACACACGATGCCATGGATGTATCAGAAACATTATGCCGAGTGAAAGAAGTGTTGCCAAGAAAACCTACCGTGTGGTTCTACTTATGCGGGGTTCGGAAACTGGCAAAATAACCTCTGGTGGGAAAGAAATCAGAACGCCAGGAGCTGGGGCAGGGATTGATTGGGAAGAGGCGGGGGGGGGGGGGGGGGG